>NC_054830.1:37470000-37480000 GCF_018345385.1 Vulpes lagopus | reverse complement strand
ATAGAAATCCAATGTATTTAACCAAAATGAGCTTGAACAGCCTCAAAGTTTGTATCTTAGAAAGCTGCTAATTATGCTTGTCGTAAAACATATCTGAGTGGAAGGTTCTGAGTCCAAACAGACTCGAGTGCTGCTTTAGAAATATAACTGTAGTCTGTGCTTTTAAAGAGGTTTATTTTTACTTTGGGGCCATGGAGGGGGTGATTGGAATTAGTAGCCTTTAATTAGACGGGGAGATATTCAAATTTTACAGGGATTTATGTTAGAACATGGAATGGCGGGTGGCTCTTTCCTCATTATGAATCCTCCCTGCACATAATGAGGTTCATCATTAGTTGATGGAGTGAATTTGCCCTAGCTCTACCTTGAAAGGCACATAATTTACATACTACTTCAGAGCCTAAGCTTTAATGGATTCCTCGATGAATAAAATGAAAAGCTACTTTCTTTAAATTTTTGAACACTGTTTAGATAATACGATTTTAATAAGACATTCAATTTGCTTGTTAAGTATATTTGAAAGTGCTTTTTTTTTTTCTTTTTGAGAAAAATATATTTTGGCTTGCCTTGCTGTATATCACAGTGGATGGTTACCCTCACAGATATAGCAGAGAACATATGGGGTACGTTGGTAGGAAATGGGGAGAATCTGAGGCAGAGAGCTTTTTTTGCATGTGAGCCTTGAGATTATTGATTTTTGTGTAGAAACTCTTCAGACATTCAATGATTATAACAAAAAGGTTTGAAAACAAGCTTATTACCCATGTATGGTTTTGCATATCTAAAACGTGTGTACATGCTGGCTCCAGCCAACATTGACAAAACAGCTAGTTGCGCCTTCTGATTTATTTTAATGATGGAAGAGCAGAAACTTCCCTGTTGCAGCCGCATGTTTGGAACTGCTGTATGGGTACGCTCTGGTTCCAGGAGGGGAGACTGAATTGGAGGTTGTCTAACATGTTATCAGGTCATCAACTTAGGAGCGTTCTGGTCTACCCCATAAATTCCGCAAGTTCTCTGGCTCTGTCACTCTGTCTTTTGGTTGGAATGCGGAGAAAATCAGCTTTGAGTCGGCATGATTTGAGCATGGATGTCTCTTCAATAAGTATGGAGGCTTAGTAATAGCATGTTATTGAACATGTCCTTTGCTTGTTCGAGACAGGTCACCCCTGCGTTGTTATCACTGCGGCAAGTAGAGACAGGGTTCTGGTGGTTTGTCACACTCAGGAGCAGGGAAGATGTCTAAATATAAGTGAAGCCTTGTTTTGATAGAATGCTTTATTACCTGAAAATGATCAGCATATATTAACATTAATAGAATAGTCCATGTCATTCTTTTTTAGGTAATTTACCTCTGCTACAGACCTGTCTGCTTAAAAAAAAAAATCTTCCTCCCTTCTAAAACATATATTTGTTTAGAGAGTTTTCACTGAAGTGTACATGACAATTACAGCTGTTCATTAACAAAATTGGGTATTTGTTTTAAACTTTAACCAATCACTTTGATATGCTAATTATGGTGTAATTTAATTTGAGCCCTGTAATGATGATGCCGTTATTATGGACATAAATGATGCAGTTAAGCTGAGAGTAATCTCATTTGCATACTGTACATGCCAGTAAATTAAGCCCTTTCTTCGACTGCTTCAGCTTTAATTTTCCACTTCTTTTCACACAGCTCCTTTTCAGCCCCTCTCTTATAAGCCCACTTTGTAATAGTCCTGATGACTGTTTGATGTGAAGAGTTTCTGCACCACAATAATGCACGACAGAAGATGTAACATTTAAAGGATTCATTATCTTGCTGAGTGTTCCTTTAAGAACAGAGGATTAGAGACGGTGGAGGGGGGACAAAGTGTCCTTTCCATTGGACATGAAGGCCCCCAGTTAAAGTAATTTGAGATGCCAAATGCTCTCCACTCACACCCCCCCCCCAGTCAGACTTGGGACCTGTTATTTATAAATGATGCTCCCCCCACCCCACCTTACCGTAGTTGATGGTCACAAATTGTGTTGCATTCAACAGCAGTGAACTTCATGTGATCCCTTATTGTAATTACCCCATGCTAGTTGGAGGCAAAAGTTTAATTTAGCCCACATAATACAATTCTTCAAATCTGGGCTCTTATAGATGAGATTATAATTTTAAACAATTCCGAGATAGACTGCCATTTTCAAAAGGATGTTCTTCTCTCCCCCCCATCTCTGCCTGGATTGTCAAATAAACAGGAGTTTTTCCCAGGAGTGTCACAGAGATGTCCTTGGAATGTAAGACCCTGCCTCTTTGCCCTCCTGGAGCCAGGAGACCTGCTGGGTGGCTTTCCATAGCCAGCCATGGCCAGTAAACTGTCATTCCATTTGAAAAAAAAAAAAAAAAGAATGCAGAGGCATAACTAAGCTCTTCTGCATCCGTGAGCGGGTTCTCCCTGTGGCTCCCGCTGAAGCCAGTGGGAGTTGAGTGGGTGTAACTGAGGACCGAATTTAGCTCTGTGTTTTTAAAAGGGTCATGAGCCTAAAAATAGTTCAAGCTTCTTGACTCTCCTGCAGGCTACTTCCTCGGCAAATGGGAGCATATTAAAGCAGAGTAATTGGCTGTGTCCATCCTCATTTCTTGGAGCTAAAAGTCTTGCCCTTCCTTTGTAAGTGTTCCCCAGATTTCTGCCTCTTGACCCAAACTTTTGCCAGTTGATTTCCATCCCTTCCCCTAAGCGGTTCTGTCAGGAGGCTGCCTTTTTTTTTTTCTTTCTTTTTTTTTTTTTTTTAAACATTGTGGCGGGCAGGGATTTCCTGGTGTTGCCAGGATAAAGTGCACACGGGCTTACTCAGCCTAGTAGCAATGACAACCAGAGCAGGGAGTTTTTGCCTCACTGTGGAACACTGATTTTTTAATTAAAAAAAATTTTTTTAAATAGGCTCCATGCCCAACATGGAGCTTGAACTCAGGATCCTGAGTTTAAGAGTCTCATGTTCTGCTGACTGAGCCAGCCAAGCACCCCTGATTTTGGAAATCTTAATGGAGGCAAACGGCTCCTCTCCCAGCTGTTTTTGAATTAAGCAAATACTGCCGCACTGTTCACGTGATGCCAGGCCATTCAGCAATTTGAACTTCTCGAAAAGTGTCTACCTTAAAGGGCTTTTTGTCTCCCTGAGTATCATTTCAGAAGTGCCATAGGAAGCAAAGATGGGCCGAAGAGCTTGTAAAAATCTTTGTGTATGGCCATAATGTCTATCCAGTATTATGTTTTTCAAAAATGTGGAAATGTTTTGTTTTCCAGATCATTGAGGGAGACAGGGGAGAAGAGAAATAATTTTATGTAATTGTATAGAACATTTTTATTTTACTACATACTTTAGACATTCTCAGTTCAGACTAAGCCACTAATTGAGCAAATATTCCCACTGTGACACTTCATCCTTCTGTGAAGGTGAATAAGCAAATGGGTGAAATGCAACCGGACTGTAGATTCCCTGAAGGCAAGGAATGCTGCTCAATTTGTGACACTTGGAATCACACCTAGCACATTATAGGTGTTCAAGAAATAGTTCCTGGTTGAAATCGCCGTCCTTATTCCTATAGGCTTGTGCGCATCAAATAAGAAAATAAGGAGGGTGCCTGGCTGCCTTAGTGGGTGGGGCACGCAATTTGATCTCGGGATTGTGAGTTCGAACCCCATGTAGGGTTGTAAGGATTACTTGAAAATAAAATCGTAAAAAAAAAAAAAAAAAAGAAGAAGAAGAAGAAGAAAGAAAATGCAGAAGGAAATGCTCGAGTCTAAGGCCTCTAACTATGCATGACAGTATTTGGATTGTAGACCCCATCAATCCATTCCTGCTTTGGCCCTTCCCTTGTGTGGGAGCCACTGTCAAGTCTGCAATTGGACAGGAGCCATCCTCCCTGGAAGCCCTACAGCCCAGATAATCGTTTTAATGCCTGTGATAGTAACTCAGGGCTCATGAGCAATAGCCATGTACTAAGTGGGTGTCCTGGGTGATGCCACTGAATCCTCCCAATAAACAGGCAAGTTAGGCACCGTTCTTGTCATTGTGTAGCCATGACATCTGTGATGCACATGCAGCTCTAGGTCACACAAACGTTATGCTGGAATCAAGACTTGTACTCCTTCAGGTAAGCTCTAGAGTCCTCACCCCTGGACAGTGCACTTCAGTCCTGCTTGTTGGAGACCCACAGACACACAGGCACTATATTACTACATACTGTGTGTACCTACATAGATATATGATACCTACCAAAAAAAAGATATATGACACATACGTATGTATTTAACATATTTACATAACTACATTGTGTGTGTGTGTGTCGCACATTTCTTGAACAGCAGCTGCTAAGCACTCGACATCTTTCACTGTCCTAGAGGATGGAGGCCTGACAGGGTACCTGTTATCTGTCCCTGCTTACCGATAAGGAAATTGGCATCCACTCAGATTGAATAACTTTCTTTAGACAGATAGAAAGCGACTGAAGGGGGCTTCGAACCCACACCTGTCTGTCCCAAAGCACTTGCTCAATTAAAATCACCACTTCATGCTCCCCACGAATCTTTCAGTCACCTGAGAACATTTTGTGCTTCTTGGATACTTACTTTTTGAGTACCTGTGTTATTTAAGGGCTTTCATATTTATCTTATGTTTTGGGGATTTAGACTTTAAATGTGTGCTCTGAATAACTGAGACATCTTCTAATTTCCCAGTCTTCAGTGTGATGTAAATTCCTGGCAGGAAGCCACTGTCTCTTCACAGCCGTCCCCCTGCCCCCAAACTAGACTTTTGATAAATTCTTTTTTTCTTGGGGGAGGAAAATGCTGTGCTTCTTCCTTGCCTTTGATTGAAGTCTGTTTTACTTTTATCTTGACAGGTGACAGAATGAATATCAGCTGTAGAATTTATAGATATATGGATCTGTAGATGTTTCCATGCATCCCCGTGGACGTGCACAGACTTGCGGCTTGTACTGTTAACACACGATGCAGGCCACATGTGGAGAGAGAAGGGGGGAACATTTCAAGGAAACTCTAGCTTCTTTTCCCAGCACTGTCCCTCTCTTCTCTTAGCAGTCCCAATCCAGGCATGCGAAGTGATGGCAGTGTGGATGGCATCCCTTCCTCTTACATTTAGGAACTTTTCCAGTCCAGAATCTTGGACTGTTCTTAGGCCCGTGCTAGCTCGCATGAGAGCCATCATCCAGCTGTGGCGACTGGGCTCTCTAAGTGTGGCTAGCTTGAATCGAGGATGTACTATTTGTACAAAATACATACTTAATGTATATGGATGAGTTTAGTGACTTAGTATGAAAAAGAAGAATGTAAGATAACTTGTTAATAACTTTGTTGATTACATGTTGAAATTAAAATATTTAGGACATAAGTCAGAGGAAGTATATTTTTAAAAGTAATTTCTGGGGTACCTGGGTGGCTCAGTCACTTAAGCAACTGGCTTTGGCTCAGGTCATGATCTCAGGGTCTTGGGATTGAGCCCCACGTCATGTTCTATATTCAGCAAGTCTGCTTGCCCTTCTCCCTCTCCCTGCTCATGTGCTTTTTTTCTCTCTCAAATAAATAAAATCTTAAAAATAAAAGTAATTTCCCCTGTTTCTTTCTGCTTTTAAAAATGTGGCTGGTAGATATTTTAAAATTATAGTATGGCTTATATTTGTGGCCCTCAGTACATTTCTGTGAGACAATACAGCTCTAGAATGGATGTCTCACCTCATTGTGCATGATGACTGATAGACAAAGTGGAGTGGCCCAAAGATTTATCCCCCAAATGAATAATGAGCTGCAGTCAGCATGTTCCACTGAGGACCTGGCCCACAGTAGAGGCATAGAAAGTATTTAGGGATGCAGTCCCAGACAACACATATTTCTACACGGAAGACATTAAGGAAATAATCCCCTTGATTGTTTGCACACCTTATCCTTTCTAACCAGGCTGGGAATCTAGCACCTACCCCACTTGGTTTGAAAAACGTGAACTTAGGAAGTATTTATATACCCAGCCAGCATCCTTGATGCAAGTAAATCTTGGATCTCTCTTATAATGATCCCATTAGCATAGGTCATCAGAGAGAAGATAGTACTAATGGGATCATTATAGGGCCACGGGCTCCTCTTGGAGCCTTTCTGCTAGATAAACACATGCATTTGTCTCTTTGAGACTTTCCTGATAGATAATCTTTACCTAGTACAGGTGTACCCAACCATAAGTAAACTCTACCTATAAATATAGTTGTTGTTGTTGTTGTTTTTAAAGTTTATTTTTTTTTGGTAATCCTTATACCTAATGTGGGGCTCGAACTCATCACCCCAAGATCAAGAGTCATGTGCTCTTCTAACTGAGCCAACCAGCCAGATGCCCCTGTTTGTGTGTGTGTGTGTTTTTTTTAAGAGAGGCAACATTATATGAATGTACACTATTCAACAAACATTTATTAGGTGTCTGTTTTATTAGGCGTGGTGGGCTTCCTGCCTTCAGAAAGCTCGTTAACTATCTGGATAAATAAGAAATAATCCATATGGCTTTAACCTAGGACGTGAACATTCAGTGTTGGTAGCTCGGAGCTGTTGTTTGCCTTATAAGAAGATTCTTTGATTTTCCTAGAGACTTCACAGTGTCCATTAACGATTCACATGTTCTTCACATTGTATTTATTGTACGGATGATGTAGGGGAAATGTGATTTTAATTGTAAATGGTCAATAACCCCAACCCTGTGGAAAAGTGTGTTACACACCTACAAGTTTTTTTTTTCCCCCTAAGCATCTATATTAGTCCTTAGAAACCCAGGGAAGTGTGATATGTGGTCTTTTCTTAGATTTTTTTTTCCCCCATCAGAATAGATGGAAGCCTTCACTGGAATGAACACATGGAAATTATAGCTGTCACCTCATCCATTAAAAGCAGGCATTCAAGTGGGATATTATCCCACTTTACTTTTTGGTCCTTAAGAAGTCAAGGGACAGGGTATTAGATGTGAGATGGCCACAGGAATACTGGGTCCTGGCAAAGATCAGTACCCGGCACGAAATGTGCCCACTTACTTGTTAAGTGCTGAAAACGCTCACCCCTCCCTCTGCCCTAGTCTGCCTTGAAGCTGCGGCTTCATTAGTATCAATTGGTTTTCAGGGTGTTTATATCTCTGGGCCACTGGCTCCTGGCTATGATTATTGCTTGAAATTTTCCATACACTGCTTCCATTTTCAATCATCTTACCCCTAGTTGGCCTATCATCGACTCTTTGAACTTCACAGGGGAATCGTGTTAATGGTAGCTTTTGTCCTATGCGTAGCTGGGAAAGAAAAAGCCTTCAACTCATCTGCCGAAACATTTCTTTGCAGACACCTCAGAGAGGAGAGCCTCCACCCCTGCACCACCCTTGCCCACCAGCAAATCATCTCTGAACAGAAGGGAACAGCTGTTCCTGGAAATGTCCTTGGAACTGCAAAACTTTCTATAAGGCAGTGTGACTTGCAACTCTAAGGTTTTAAAGAGCAATCCCGCTCTTCCTCCCCTACCTCCCAACCCTGCAGTGCTACTGCTGTCAATTCTTCTACAAGGAAAGGTTCTGGAAAGGCAGTCTGGCATTCTGGGTTGTCCATTCTATGAGGTGGTGTCAGATATAGGAGGGGACATCTGCTGGCTTGATCTGAAGCTGGAATGTAACGAATGGTTAGTACCCTTTTACTGCATGCTGTTTGAGGTGTTTGTCCTTAACCATTAGTCTAGTTGTCCAAAAGGATTTGTTAGTTTCTCGATTTAATAGTTCAGATTTTTTTTTTTGGCCCTTCACCTATTATACATGTAAAAGGTATCTCAGTTTCTTATAACCAGGGGCGCCCTTCTATCTCCCTCTCTCCAAATGGACATGCAGGAAGCAGCAATTCTGCACATGGTGGACATGGTGCACTTGTACCATCCAAGGTCCATAATGGTTGTGTAAGAGCAAAGGCCAGGAGCAGCTCCAACACCCAAGTTAGTGACTGCAGTCATGCCGTATATTGAGGATACAAACCCCTGAGAAAAAGAACAAAAATTCTCTGTCATGGAATGAGGTTCAATTTGAACTGAAAGCCCCTTGGGTATAACAAGGCCTCCGGTTCCATTTCTGATCGCTTTTTCATGTGTTCTAGAAGTTTTCCTAGCTGCCTTCCTTGTTGTATTCCAAAGATAAGTCCACCCTCACCCTCTCCTGCCCTTCACGGTGTCTTCAGGAATCAGTGAGGGAGCACATTCTGTGGAGCTATATCACATGTTATAGTCTTCATTTTGGTTTTGGTAGGCTGTGCCTGGGTCCCTCTCCTTCAGAGTCCCATTAGAGGCTCCACCCCCTTTTTAAATGTCAATTTGAAATAATTTTTCTCTTTGGAACTCTGTTTTCTTTCCACTTTTTCAGATCTATTGACACAGACATGCTTCCCACCTTAGAGAAAACCTATTTATTTATTTTAGCTTTTATTTACTACCAAGAAGATGCCATGGAACATCAGCTGGGGGATCCTGGAGAGCAATAGCTAGAAGATGGGTGAAGGGACTTAACTGTTTTACTTTGCCAGTGCTCACAGCAGACATTGCTAATCGATCACAGAGCTGTTTCTCAGTGAGCCTGACTGTGGCCTATGAATCTTTTTCTTCAGAAGGCAGCACAAGCTTCTTGCTAATTGATAGTGCTTGGCGTGGAATCTATTTGCCTTCCCTGCTCTAACTGTTAAGATTTGCTAATATGTGAATTCAGCTAGTTGGATGCTATTAATGAATGGTGGTACATCTTTTATCTTAGTACTATCAAATTCCCCAGATGTTATCTCAGTTTCCTAAGCCACCCAGCCTCTTAAGAGTTAATGTTTTGGACACATGATCTTTTTCAGATGTGACCTAAGATAGACTAGACAATCCCCTGAAATTCCTTTCAGGGTGATGATCCTGACACTGGCCAAGTACCAAATCCCCTTTGAACTATACAGCTCTTCCTCAGGTACAGAATTCTTTCCACATGCAATGGAAAGCTCACACAGCAAGTAGATGTGGACTTCTTATAGGAGATAACATTGGGGTATGAACTCATTGTCTTTTGGCAAATTGCCTGTTACTCACATTCTGAATTTCTAGGATTCTAGGTCCTGACACCCTACATTCTCTGACATCTCCTTAGACCACAGTCTAGTTAGAATCCACCAAAATTATTTATGTGCCACAATGAAAAAAGAGAGATTTTCCTACCCACCCATTGTTTGTCATTATTTTACCTGTTGAACTTCTTCTTAAGTTTTTTTTTCAACTTCATATTTTATTTTATTTATTGTCTTTTGTTTGTTTGTTTTTAGAACTTTCTTTTTTTTAATTTTTATTTATTTATGATAGGCACACAGTGAGAGAGAGGCAGAGACACAGGCAGAGGGAGAAGTAGGCTCCCTGCACCGGGAGCCCGACGTGGGATTCGATCCCGGGTCTCCAGGATCACGCCCTGGGCCAAAGGCAGGCGCTAAACTGCTTCGCCATCCAGGGATCCCTGTTTGTTTGTTTTTAGAGAGAGAGAGCAAGCACATGCAAGCAGGGTGAAGGGGCAAAAGAAGAGGGAGAGAGAGAGACTCTTAAGCAGGCTCTGTGTCCAGCATGGAGCCAGACGCCAGGCTCAATCCCAAACCTGAAATTATGACCTGAGCTGAAACCAAGAGTGGTACTTTTAAACAGCTGAGACACTGAGGTGCTCAACTCCTTATTTTAAACACTTTGGTAAATAGTCCTTATCAGCCATTATCTTTTTTTCTAATGCACAAGGAAAAATTCAAGTGCCCAGAATTTATACTTGGTTCAGCATAACCACTAGATCATTGAGTTCGTGTTGTCTATTGTCACACCCCCCCAACCGTACTCTCTTTGGATGTTTGTAATAAATTAGTTCTCTTTTCAAAGATTAGAAAGCTCTCCTAGTTTTTCTTATAATGTAGCTGGAAGTAGGTTGGTTCTTTTTTCCTTAAGTATTTGTAGTA
>NC_054830.1:37450000-37465000 GCF_018345385.1 Vulpes lagopus | reverse complement strand
GTACTTTGAAGGATCCGGCTTCGCCTACAAAAAAAAAAAAAAAAAAAGATCCCGAGATTGTTACCAATTCAGACCTGGCAAGACAAAGTGAGACACCCAGGTTTCTAACCAGAGGGACTCTAGTTAGCTCGAGTAAATGGGAAGATTAAAATCAATGTAATTTAAACTTCATCTCCCCAGAGGAGGCCGGCATCACAGGCTGCCAAAAAAGTGCCCATGCCCTTGATGTGTCAAGTAAAGTTACTTGTAAAAATAGGCACATTGACACAAAAGTTTTTTTCCTCCACCCCTATCTCCCCAGCAGGTTTTTTGAAACTTGGAATCATTCAGGTTTCATCTGTGAAACCCATCATTTGTTTCTAGAAGGTCACAGATTTTTATGAACCTCCTGGCTCACAAAGTATTGCCTAAATATCTGAAGACATGATTTTCCTTAGCCCACCCTGAGCTGCTGTGGTCAGCACCACTTTCTGTGTCCGGTCTTGCTCTGCATTGAAATCTTTTTCACATCCTCTTTCTGTAGATGGAATGGGGCTTCCGTACCCAACCCTGTGGTTCACAAGCTCTCTTCCAGCATTAGCGTTTGAAGAAGAAATCCAGAATGCTGAATAGGGGATGCAAGTGGGCAGAGAATTGGAAATGAGTAGTGAAAAAGAGCTAGCTACTCCTGGTAAAGAAAAATTCTTTACAGTAAAGGGAATGTTTAACAGACAAAATACCTTCCAAATATGCAAAGCTGTGTTTATCTCGGAGAATTCTACAGGGAACAGATCCGTAGCATTAGCAATTATGACTTAGCTCGGAAGTTCCCCCCTCACCACCACCCCGTAATGCTTATAAACATCAATATAGCTTAGAGCTTTATGTTAAACTGTTTTTCTCCTATTTCTTTTAAGAGTTATTTGTCTAACATGCTTTTATTATCCTAGATGATGTGATTTGGAAAGAAAGCATTAATTCTCATATCAGCTCTGTTGCTTTCCCAGTTGTTGAGAGAATTGAGCTGCAGTAGTAGTTTATGAAGTAAGCAGCATTAAATGGAGAGCTCATTGCTGATCAGACTGAGCCACTTCTGAACTGTGGCTATCCAGGCAAAGGGGATTGACAACATTTTTGCGGCAAATGTATTGTCACCGCGTAGCAGGCAACAGAAATCAGGCACCTTCACACACTGCCACCTCCCAGCTCGTGGCTTTGTGTCATCTAAATTTTTGAGACACAAGGTGCCTTCACTCTTCACACCTTCACTCTTCACTCCATGTTGCTGGTTGAATCTGAGTTCAGTGGATGGTGTTTCCTTGGGTGATGATTTTGAAAGGTCGCGGCTGTTCAGTATAGATACTGTAAGTAACATATATTCTATCATCCTTCTTCCACTGATGTCTACGTGTCCATTCATTCATTCAAGAGGAGCCAACTGATGGACTGCAGTGTGCCACGTCCTGGCGGGTTTGGGCACCTATGGAGCTATTTCTAACTCTTAAACATTTTGCCTACATTATCATGTTAGAATAATGTCAAATATAACCTTGTCAAAACAACTAGGCTGTGGGGTGTCCTTGGCATACACTGTTCATGTGTGATTATTTTCTAATGAGCTTGATGATAAATTAGATGCTGGCAGCTCATGTGGGATCGCTGGGTGAGGGGATGCTTCTGTCCCATACAGTCATTGACTCATTTATTCAGCACGTGAGTACTGAACACCTACTGTGTGTCACTGTGTGAGGTGCTGGACCCTTCCCCTTTTACTTGCTGAGTGATTTTAGAAGCTCATCTAAACCTCACTGCTTTTTGTTTGTTTTACCCCGCTACTTCGCACCCTTCTTTTGCTCGTAGTCTTCCCATTACTTGAATTGATTGTACTTTATCTTCTCCATCTTATGTGTACTTTTCTTCCCCAACCAGCATAGAATCAATAACTAACCATTTCCGTAGCACGCTTTCTCCTGTCTTTCTTTCCCATATCCTCTCTTCCTCCACCGCTTTGGCCTTGGCAACTCTATGGCATTCCCTGCTCTTTCAAAGCTAATGCATACCACTGGTAGTGCTCTCAGAACCATGCCTCATAGGCAGCTCTGCATTCTGGACTCAACAAAGCAAGTCGTCATGGGTTCATTAACCCCAGTGTTTGTGCTTTCAGATTTCTCTCATTCACTGCACCGACTATACACTATGCTTGAGCCTCTGCTACACCTACGTTCGATCTCAGAAGATGATTTAATTCCTCTTTTACTGTTAAAGATGGTGGTCATATGACTCGTGAAACTTTCCTTCTCTAGACTCAGAATTTGCAGCATTTTTTCCTCTTTGATCATCTCTTTAGTCTGCAAAATGAAGGAATTCTCAGTTTATTGAGCAGCTGCCATATTGGAGCTGGAGGTGTGATTGATTGTTCATGCCTACACTCTGCATCCTTCCATTGCTCATGATCTCAGTCATTCATTCAGCAAGATTCTGGATAGTAAGTATCCAGTACTATTAGGCTTTGGTGAAGAAGTGACAGGATATTCTTGACCTAATGGGAAGAGATGTTTAGTCATAATCATAATGAAAATGTGCCTGATCTTTAGCCAACATAAAAATAAAGTTCACCTGGAGACTTGGGAAGAAGTGTATCTCCTCTCTAAAAATAACATTTGAGCTGGGTTTCAAAGTATTCGTAGGAGTTTATTGACCAAAATAGTAGAAAAGTGGCTTCCAGCTGGAAGATAACAATGTATGTAAAAATATGGAAGAGCAAAGCATGTTTGGAAAACAGCAAGTAACTGGGAGTAGTGCTGGGTTAGTGGAGGAGGCTAGCAGGAGAAAAGTCTGGGAAGTTACAAAGGGCCTGTTACTCCAAGCAAAGAAATTAAGATTAGCCTCCGAGAAGAGGGTAGTTTTGGAGGTTTGCAAGCTGGGGAGTGACCTGATCAGATTGGCTTTTGTTTTGAAATCATATGTATGGTAGTAGCAGAAGGTCACTGGGTATTATAGGTGAGAGATGATGGTAGCTGGATGGCCATGGGAATGAGGAAAAGAAATCTTAACACACAAGACTAAGAATTACCAGGTCCTTGTGATCAACTCTGTGTCAAAAGAGATGTCAGTGACTTTTTCTGATCAAGGAAAGTAGAAGTTTTGAGGATAGATCGTTTTGTTTTGGACATGTTGAATTTTAAGGAATCTACATAACTTTGAGTGGTGGAAATAACTAATAAAGAGAGAAGTAGCTGCCAGGGATCCAATCTGGAGTAATTAGGGAATCAGTGGAGATAAAGCAAATATACAGGGCATAGAAGAATCTTACAGAATACCAATACTGAATAGTTGGGTAGGGACAATGAGATTACACATCCCCTGGCCTGCCTGTTGTAAATTCTGCCTCCAGGGTTGTACCCCAGCCTTCTTACACTGGATCTGGGTGAAGCCCTTCGTTCTAATTGGCTTCAGAGCTTAGGTACCACTATCCTAGCCTGGAAAATTGAGAATCCACAGTATAGAGAGTCGAAAGTAGTAGATAAAAACTTGGAGACCAAACCCTTTCAAGATACTTACCTGAATCGAAGAAAGGGGTTGAAGGTTGGCAACAGAAGAGCAGACAGTTACCCTGGAAATGATTATTCAGGGTCCAAGTACCTTGAATATATGTAGAGGCTAAAGTGAGGGAGCCAGTAGAGAGGGGGGGTTGATGTTGGTGAGATGGTAGTTGATGGATGAGGGCACAGGTTTAAGAGTTAAGGTAGAAGGTGAACACCCTCTTAATCTCAGAAGGAAAAGAGAAAAGGGAAGAAGGATGAAGATACTTGATGTTGGGTGGGGGAATTCCCTCTTGCCTTCTCTGTCATCTTATCGAACTCAAGCTCTCTAAACCACTTGAAACCACCAACCACTCCTTCCTTCTTGAAACTCCCTTCTACCTTCTATGTCACTCTCAAGGGCTATAGCCCTGACTGCGCCTCTGTAGTGTAATGGACAGAGATTGGATGACTTTGATATTCAAATTCTTGTCCACTAGTTTTGTGTGTGTATGTCTGTTAATACTTTCATATCTTTTGGTGTTTCCTTCTTTAAAAATGGAGGTTATATGGACCCCACAAGGTAGTTGTGAAGACTAGAACTTGGTATTCAGTAAATGTCACTCTTCCTGTTTCCTAAATATAGGAATGGACTGTGATTTTTCCCAAGGACCCTCCCCACCCCCCTCAGTCTTACCCACTCCCTTTGAGCTGTAGCCTCTGTACTGATGGCTCCCCACCAGCCCGTGTTTTCACTTCTGCTTCTCTCCTGAGGACAACCTCTTCCCCTCACTTGGCTGTTCTCACAAGAGCATCATTATTCTCCCAATTACGTGGGCTAGAAATCTGAGAACCTTCATTGATGCTGGCTAAGCCCTTATAATCAACTCCCAGCTTATCAGTTCTATGGCACAGGATCTCATTCATTCATTCATTCATCTGGCATTGAATTATTTATCAAACTGCCTGGTACCCTGTTGGGTACAAAACATGATCCCTGGCTTACAGTTAAGCATTCAGAAAATTAGAATGCGGTGTGTACTGATTGCTATGCAAAAGTTTAGTACCAAACTTGATGAGACCCTATGGGAGAAGGCTTATTCACACTTGGTGGTGAAGGTAGTCTGGAAAAGCTTCTTAGCTTCAGCTGAATTTTGAGATTCAATAGGATTTAGCTTCTTAAAGATTCATGGCAGACATACAGAGGTAGAAGGAGCCTGTGGCTACAGGTACAGAGGCATTAGAGTCAGTTGTTGAGTTGGCCACAGTTTAGACAAGGAAACGGAGGCAAGATGGAGGGCCCTGGTATAGCGGATCATGAAGAGCTATATGCCTGGGCCAGTGCTGTGCAATACAAGTAAAAGAGCCATATAAGGATTTTAAGCTGTCTATTAGCCATGTTAAGAAAAGTGAAAAGAATCTGGTATAAATTCTATAGTACTTTATTTAATCCAATTTATCCAAAATATCATTTCAGCATGTAATCAGTATTAAAAATTTATGGAAGATACATTTTTTACATTCTTCTCTTGCATACTGCGTCTGAAAAATCATCTCAATTTGGATGTTAAAATTTCATCAGAAATACTTGGTCTGTATTTAAATTGCATAAAACTCATAGTTGAATAAATAGATTAGTGGATTCACATACCCAAGTTGTTCAACACATACTTAAAAGTTTTCCAGTAGCCTAACCGAGTACGGTATTTTTTAAATTTGAATTTAAGGTAATTTGCATTAAAATTGCCCATGTATTAAAAATCTAGTTCTCCTGTCATGCTGGACACATTCTAAGTGTTGGATATGCCTCATGTAGCTAGTGACTTTCATACTGGGTGGAACAGGCCTTCAGGTGTGGGACTCTACACTTGAGGCAGTAGGAAGTCATTGAAGCAAGAGAGGTGACAGTATCAGACATGCTGTGGTGTGGCCAGCCTAGGAGATGCGTTAATTCACATTCCGAGTTACAAAGTGATGGGAGCATACTCCAAAGCAGCGGCTTGGAGAAGCAGATATTACTTACATAGAAGGGACAATGGATGGGGATTGTTAAATTGAGAAATCAGAGAGAAGGAAGGCTGTCTGATAATTCTTGATTTGGAATATGCCCCCTTTCCTGAAAACCCCCAGCTTGGGTTTGGATGGAGGAAGAAGTAGGTGATCTCAGTTTGAGACAAGGTCGAGGTGTTTTTAGGACATCAAGGTAGAAATGTCCAGAAAGTTGTGGGAGTAGGGTCTGCAATTCTGGAAAGTTATTTTGGTTGGCGAAAATGATCCCCGAGTCCTGGCAGACATGAGGTGAAACCATGGGAAGGATAAGGTCTTCCAGGGATGTTGCTTTAGAGCAGGGTCAGCAAACAACTGCCCTGGGGGCCAAATCCAGCTGCCACCTGTCTGGTAAATAAAGTCTTATTGGAACTCAGCCATACTCATTTGTTCATGTATTGTTTCTGGCTACATTTGTACTCCAGCAGAACTGCTGCTCTAAGTAGTTGGGACAGAGACCTTGTGGTCTACAGAGCCACGAACAGTGGCTTTCTGACCCTTTTCAGAGAAAGTTTGCCAACCCTTGCTTCCAGTAGAGGAGCACTGAGGATGGAACTTGAGGCAAGGTGAAACATTTAAGAATGAGCAGAGGAAGTTAAAGCTCATTAAAAAGTGAGAAGGAGCCACCAGATGTGTAGGCAGAGAACCACTCCGAGCAGGGAAACCTGGAGGCAGAGAGAAGAGAATTTTTTTTCGAGAGAGAGACAATATGAATGACAGTGTCATGTGTTGTGAGAGGTCAAGTGAGGTAAGGATTGAAGAGTGTCAATAGAATTGAGCAGCTCCAAGCTCATTAGCAATTGTGGTAGGAATATTTTTAGCGGAGAGGTGGGGCAGAAGCCAGCTCTCAGTGGGCTGAGGAACCAGTGGGAGGCAGGAAGTGGAGACAGTGAGCTATAGTTCTTTCTATCAGTTCCATCAGCTGGTGGTGGAAGGAAGGAGAGAGCAGGAGGGAGCTGACAGATGCTCGGGGTTGAGGAGGGTTGTTTTCAGGTGGGCAAGCACACCTGACAGAGGCCCAGCTGAGAGGGACCACTGGGAGAGGAAGTCTTGGATGGAGATGGAGCAGGTGCTCAAGAGGCAGCAGGAGGTGGGTGCGAGGTCCAGATTTCATTTAATTCCCGCCCTTACTACCTCTGTCAGCCTGGGATTCAAACTCAGTAATTGGTCCCTCAGTCTCCCTCCTTGAGCTCCATCTTGGGCACTTGTATCTGCATCCTAGAAGGCTGGCCTTCCCCAGCCCTACCCGCTTCCTGCTCAGTTAAGGTTCCGCCTCCACTCTGCATTTTCAGGCTTAGCCACTTCCCTTTGCAGGCCACTCCCATCCTCTTTGTTTGGAGCACACCCTGCCTCCGCCCCCTCTCTGCCCTCCTCATGCCTAAACTTCTTCAAATACTGTACTCCATTCAGATGTCAGGGTGTCACCTGAGTCTTGCCTAACCTGACCCATAATAGGTGCTCAGTTCAGTAGTATTTATGAAGTAGAAATGCAAGCAAAAAAATCCCAAGTCATTAAAATTTTAAGGCACATTATAAATTTATTATTGAACAAGAAATAGGACTCATTGCTTTGATCCTATAATAAAAACAGTACAGATCCACATAGAACATTTTTCTCAACCATGACTCTGTTGGCCCACGGGACTGGGTGAACTTTGTTGTGGGAGCTGTCTCGTGCATTGTAGGAGGTTTAGCAGCGTCTCTGGCTTCCCAGTAGTTCCTCTTCCCTCGGCTTGTGGCAACTATGGTGTCTCCAGGTATTCCAAAAGTCCTCTAAGGGATATCCTTTTCCCTCCTACTTCACATTTTTTAGTAGTTGGATACAAGGGAAATTATCCTAAAGATATATCTTTTTTATTTAAATTCTTATTTATTTTTATTTAGATTCTTATTTAGTTAACATATAATGTATAATTCATTTCAAGGGCAGAATTCAGTGATTCACCAGTTGCATGTAACCCCTTGTGGTCATTACATCAAGTGCCCTCCTTAATCTCCATCACCCAGTTACCACATCCCCCCCCCCCACCCCTCTAGCAACCCTCAGTTTGTACCCTGTAGTAAAGAGTCTTTTATGGTTTGCCTAAAGAAACATCTTATTCCAGGCAGGAATAAATGAAAACCACCCATTTTTGACCAGTAAGCAAGCTACCAGTGGCTGTGTTCTATTCCATCTAACAATGCATCCAGTTATAAAAATTAAAACAAATGCTCTGATGTGTGAGCATTGTTTGGTTGTATCACTCAGCTACTGTTGTTAAGACCTTAAGGTCTTAACACGAACCACGTTTCCCATGCACATACTTCTCTTTTTCAAATTAGCTGTTGCTTTCTATTCTTTGATCAGGGGCATTCTGATACAAGTGAGATCAGAAATCTCCCATCCCAAATATCCACCTGTTGGAAGAAAGCCAGCTTCTTGAAAAGGACCCTATAACTTGTACAAACATGGAGAGCTGTGACATCGTATTTCACATTTTTATTTAAAGTTCGTGAATTCGTGGGAAATAAGCAAGGGAAAGACCTGATGGACTTTGCAGGGTTGTATTAAGGAACACTTGAACACACCTAGCTGTAATGTTATGAAAGCTTCCTACTTAATGTGGTAGACTCAAGTCACTGCTCCTGGGGCGGGCATCCTCAGTGATGTGGGTTTGGTTATGGGCATTCTTTGATTCCTGTTCAGTCCAGTTTTCCCACTGTATAGCGTGCGCTAAGTGCACTATCAATTAACTACTGGTGTCCACAGTAGAACGTACAGGTTGCTCATCCTCCCTGCAATTATTAGCATGTACTTTCTCGACTTTAGCAAACTGCGTATACAAAGAAATGGTGCTGAAAAGCCAATTAAAGATTTGGTCTTTAGGTATCTAAAGGCTTTCAAATGATAATCAGAAGACTGTTTAGAACAAGACTGATTTGCAGTATCACCCTCTGTCCTGCTCTGCATTTTTCCTTTTAACTCCAACTTGGTTAACAAGAGTTAATTCTCAACAATAACCTGGAAATTTAATGTCGTTTTCTAAGCTGTCATTAGAAGAAATGTTGACTTTATTGATGTCGTATTCCTCATAGAGCCAGGAAAAAGCAGGAAAATATGGTAAAAAATCACTTCACTGAGAACACGGTCCTACTTCAGGCTCATTTTATGATAGGGAGAAGAGTATTCTGCGCTTGGGAGTTTTTTAGTGGCTTCCCAAAGGTCTGGGTTTTATGGGCTACTCATAATCACTGTGATTTATTGAACACCTACTACATACAAGGCACTTTACATATATTAACTTTGTGTGCTCTCAGAGCACTGTGCATTTTTCATAGTAGCACTTACCACAGTTCTAATCTCCACTTATTTATATGACTAATTGATTACTGTGTGTCTTCCCCATAAGACAGTCACCTCCATGTTGATGGGTCTTCATCAGGTTTTGTTCCGCATTTTTCCCCTAACACTCAATACAGGGTCTGACACATGTTAGATACAAAATAAATATTGCTCAGAGGGATGAGTGAACCCAAATGCAGAATGGTATGATTTTAGGGAAGGAGAAATGGAAAGATAGAGTGGCTGGGTGGCTTGTTGAAACCCTCAAGTGGGCAGAGTGGGAAATCACGTTCATGTATGTCTGGTCTGGTATCTGCTCCCCTTCCCACCACACTTGCCTTCTCAAGCTTTAATGTGCTTCTGAATCACCTGGGGGAGGGGTTGTTATCAAATGGCAGATTCTCAGGAGGTCTGAGATGAGCCTGAGAATTTGCATTTGTCATAAGCTCCCTGGTGACACCATGCTCCTCTCCATAGCACTATGCTCTGTCTGTACCATGGTTGCAGTGTAAAAGGTGGTAACTTCCTATCTATTGGAAGCATATGTGATTTCCTCTGGAAAGCCCTGCCAGAGTACCTGCTCTTGTACTGGTCTAAGGAAAGTGCCACTGGCATCCGCTCTTGGATAAATACATTGGCCTCATCTATCAGTTAGTTGGTTCTCCACGGGCTTGGAGAATCTTAACTCAGGTATTGATGATGCTGGTGGGCCCCAGTGTCCAGTACCCCCAGCCACTCAAATTTACCACAGAGATGCCAAGGAGTAGCAGCACCTTTGAAAGTTTCTTTGGGTGTTTAGTTGATGAATGAGTCCTCTTGAGAATCTTAGGTCGTCAAACATCAAGTGGTCCCACTATCAATTCTGTAGCCATCTAGTGGCCCCAGCACCCGGGGTGTGAAGGGAGGCTGCTGTCAATGACCTGCTGTTGGCACCCACTCTACCTCTTCTGAGCACCTTAGGCTCTCCCCTTCTTATGGGCATCTCTATAAGAGTTTCTTCCTAACTATCCTTTCTGGGTCAGTGTTCCCTTCTAGCTCTTGAGAAATAGGTACAGAAATCGCCCTTTTTACCACTCCAGAGCAGCGGGTCCAAGGACTAGGTGGTTATTGTGACCATTTGACACCACACGGGGGAGCATATCTCTGTTAGAAGGGGCTTCTCTATCAGAGTTGTGATTACTTATCACCAAGCCGTTTGATACCCAGCCCCACCTATACTTTGTCACCAGCCTCTGGCTGTTTCAGTTTCTGAGTTGACCCTTGCTGACTATAGGATGAAACCTGCATTCTCATCTTCGGGCTGACTGAGTATTCTTTGCAACCATTCACACCATATCTATTCATAATCTTTGTGGCTGATTGGAGCCTACCTTCATCATGGCACCATTTTTGTGTGTATGCAAGACTTGAAGATTTGTATATGTTGTGTTCTAATTGTACAGCAGTAAAAATAGAAGGGGCACTTTTAAAAAGATTTATTTTAGCTCTGTATTTTGAAAAACTCAAATACTCTTTCCTTTATAGTATTCAGCTGTGTTAAATGTTCATGAAGGGTGGTTTAATGAGATGAAGACTTACAAGTTAAGGGCATCATTATATTATTGAAATAATACTGAAAGTAAATTGGCAGATACCTGTAGTTTGTCCTGAAGTCACTTATTTGAAGAGCTTGCTTTAGTTCTCTTTGCATGGACAGATAAGGCCCAGGAATTATAGATGATGAATAAGGAATATACCACTGATGGAATTTTCTTAAAGCACATGATGTGTTTTCACATCTTTTCTATCTTTTTACATTAGGCTTTCTCCCTTTCATTTAAATTCTTCATTTGTTTGGTAATGTTGTTTTGCTTTTAACTCTGTAAACGATACGCTGATGCCGTTGTATTAATCAGCCTCCCAAAGGTGATGATTAAAGCGTACAGATGTGGGAAGTCACAAATACAAAAGACAGCTTACATCTCACTTTTCTTTTATATATATAAATTATTCCCACTTTGTAATACCTTAGCATCATGGTCATTGTTCCCATAAAAAATACTGTATTTTGTGAAATGATACAATTATGAGGCATTTCCCATTATGTAGACACCGTGTCTTTAAATTATAGCAATTTCTTAAGATTTTAAGGCAAAATGAGCTCTTAGAAGTGTGATTAATAGCAGGGAATGAGGCTAATGCTGGGTCGTCGGTGGCACTCCATTACAAAAAAAGGTTGGACTCATAAAAGCATCCATCTTTTTGACCAATAAAGCATTTGAGTGATATGCTTACAGTTTTTATCCTATAGTAGTTACTTGGTACTGAGTAAACTCTGAACTCATGTTCTAGAAAGGCAGCTATATGTAAGTGGCCCATGAACTGTTGTTCCTTGATGGTGTGAGAAAAGGCAGGCCTGTGAGGGAGGCTTATGTTGGAGCTGCCAGTCTGATTTTTACGCTGTCTTGTACAGGCTTAATACCCATGGCACAGGAGCCCCATGGCTTTGGGGGCCAAGAATAGAAAGTCTGGTCAGTTGATTATTTATTTCTCCACCAGCATGTGTGTACACAGGAGGCGCTGTGCCAGCGCTTACTGAAATGCATTCTTAGGAATATTATGCTCTGGAGTCAGGGATATAACCTGCTCCTCACAGGGGTCTCTTAAGTCTCACCTCTTGCCCAGTGCCCCAGTACATAAGCTTGTACCACTCACTGGTGTGTTGGAAGAGGATTTTTAGGTAGTTCATAAATCATTCACCAGTTCTCATTATTGCGATTTGATGTTGAAGCAATTCCATTTTCAGCCTGTTTTAATCCTTCCGATAAAGCCAAGGAGAAAGTTTCCATTTGGTACTAGTATGTCTTTAATCTCTCTCTTCCAGTTGTAAGCTCATTATTTAACAAAGAAAGAACATGGCTCCTGCTCAGAGCCTTTGTGGACAGCAGGATCTAGCTAGAATTTAATAACATTGGTTGGGTTGTATTACATTTATTATAAAGTCTTTCTCTTCTATAAAGGGATACACACTGGCTTTCCATTTGACGAAGTGATACAAAGTTTCCTCTGCAATAGATTTATATGTTTGTCAAAAGTGAATACATTTTAAAAATAGTGTTGGTGGAGGTATAGAGCTAGATGGCAGAAATCACGAAGGTGAAGGTAGAAATGAATGCCTGAGCCTGGAGAACCAGCTCAAGTGTCCACTCAGGTGCCATGAACCATTCTGAGAATCTCAGAACTTGGGAGATTTCCATCCCAGAGAGATGTGGAAAGAACAGGTCAGAGTCCTTGTCACTCTGGGGCCTACCCAGAGCTTCCTTGGGATTGTTCTCATCTTTTGAAATAGTTGATCAAACAGGTTAATTAAAAGACTTCTTGGCAAATGGGTTCTTTCACTTTAATTATTTTTATTTTATTTTGCAATTAAGGTTTATAGCGTGGGGTCTTTGGGGAACAAAATAAGTAACTGGGCACATACATGTAAAACTCAAGCTGGGTTAGGGTTTTTACCACCCAACCGAGGCAGAGGAAAAAGGCACATTATTTATCCTGTTCTTGGTAAGGAATCAGTAGAACCACTTTGGAATATAAACACGTCCTCGTTTGGGTAGCGATCATGTGGCTAGGTTAGCTTGGCTCTCAAAACTCCCCAGCTCAGTTACGATTGGCCTTTGTCGAGAGAAATGGTTTCAACTCTTTGGATTACCTTGTAGAATTGTAAACTCTCTTTGTAATCCTTCCCTGGTACTCTAGTTCATGTAGCTTTAGGAAAAGAAAACAAAAATGGAAGGCCGGAGAAGTCCTGGAAAAGACTGGAAGTGCGGATAGTGTGGGTAATGAAGATGGGGAATACGGATGACGGGTCACAGCATTCTGCTTTTACTTCTTCATTTCTTTCTCCCCGCGAGTTTCACTAGAGCGTCAGATCAGGCACTTCACTTTTCTTTGTCTCCTGTTCATCTAGGCCACGTGCATATGCATGGCACCTGAGAGTGTTCAGTTTCCAAAGCATTTGAGGAGGAGTCTCACTGTTAGCCGTTCCTGTGGCCAAGTCTGCATCATCATTCCGAGGGGGGCAAGGCTGGCTTTCCCTCTCGAGGGCAGTGGAACAGCTCCAGTCCCAGGCAGCTTGTGAGGGCAAAACAGGAGCAGACCCAGGATCCTTTCTGTGGGTCTATATGGTGGTAATAGGTCCACGGACCTGAGAAAGTCCCTCCTGCGAGGACACAGAGGGCTCACCAGACATTTGTTCTCCAGTCTTTTGATGAGGTTTTAGGGGTTGCATTGGTCTGGGGAAAGGAGGCTGTCAGCAGTGATGGACTTGGGAAACAAACCACAGCATAACAAAACAAAAACACAAAAGAAAATCCTCTTGTTAGCTGTGATGTTAGGGTTGCAGAACAAAGATTAGATTATAGGAGGAGGGGATGAAAGCAAGAGCAGCTAGAGAAGGTGAAGAGGTTTAGAGTGGACTTGGTGGTGGGCATCGGTGATGGGTGAGGGGACCCCTAAAATTTTGTTAACATCTGTTAGACAGAGATGGAAGTTCCAGTAATCTGAAGGTTACTAATATACTTGCCACCATCCTCTGAGGTGTATCTTTAGTTTTTTAGGTTTTTTTTTTTTTAATTTCATTTTCTCATTTTCAAATTTTGCCTTAGATATCCAGCAGGGTTCTACTGTACCTTGGACTAACATAAAACAGAATTTTAAAAAATTAATTAACTGATAATGAATGTAAGGTAGAAATTAGCAAACTGGTTTTCAGTATGTTTTGCTTATTAAATATAAAGTAATGGAGAGATACTGTTCACACGGATCACAATTAAATAGTGATATTAAACAATCTGAAAGGTAGATTAAAAATAATGCTTCCATTGCAAATTATACACCTAAATATAGTATCTGTGATAAAACATGATAGCTTTCTTATAATACACAGCAAACTGTTTTACATGTTCTTGTACATGAAGCACATTTTTGAAGATGAAACATTTATAACCCTTCTGTTAGTGTAGACATTGAACTCACTCACTCTTCAAAGACCTCAGATTTATTCGATAATCCGACAAACTGACCTCCTGAGTGGCTCTCTGTAACATCAGTTGATTAATTTATTTATACTGTGTTTTTTAAGGGCATCATACCCGGATATAGTCTGATTTTTGCTGCGTACTTGAGAAACACATCTGTTTGCGTGTGGACCCAGTGCGCTTAAAGGTATCTTGGAACAAGAAACTCGAAGAGAAGGAACATGAGGGCTCTCCTTTTAGATAAAACATTCAAGATCCGAATCGGTGTCTGACCCATATATTTCATTGATAAAAGAAGATGAGCCCAGGAGATGAATGTATAGTTACTCAAGCATGAAAACATTCCAGTCTTTTAGAGCTGTGACCAAATCCAATCTTTAGTAGTTTAAACCATGTGGATGCTTTATTTTTATCTACAAGGCAGGAAGTAAAAAGGCGTTGACTGAGCTGTTTGCTTCATCTGGAGGTGACCTCTTTTTTCTTAAAGGGGGCCATCATTTTGTTATTTCCGAGCAACATTGCCAGCAAAGAGTTAACCGGATTTCACTTGATTTGCTCTGGCTTATATGATGATGAGTAATGCGAAGTTGGTAACAGCAAATTGTTGTTTATAAGCAAACATGGCATTGTGCAAACAGGCAGGCCTGGTCTCCAACTGGTTTGATTTCATGGTGGTCAGCAGCTGATCTGTGTAACATACAACCTTTCTGCCTCTCTAAATGTCAGAAGAATGACTGTTTGTTTATCTTGCCTTCTTTGCAGCTGTTTACTCTGTAATGCATTTACCTCGACCTTGATTCCGAAGAGTGGCCCCTTTCTCCTCCCTAGCCCTGTTTACATTAGTCCTGCCCCTGGTGTCACCTATGAAATCTGTTGATTATTCCACCTGGTTAATGTTAAATTGCTCTTGTAAGATGATGTGTTTGTTCATAAACACAAATGCTGGGCCCCTTGTTTACTGTACCCATGGCAGCAATCGTTATTAAACAAATATTGCTTTGTTTGCGGGGTGCGAGCAGCAGTTTATCCTGCAAGGTCTGTTTAAAAAAACACACACACATTTTAAAAAAAAGAAAACTTAAATACTAGAATTTTGATAAAGAAAGAAAAAAGGGGA